>NC_056734.1:748064948-748094948 GCF_019279795.1 Protopterus annectens | reverse complement strand
AGCCATAACATTTCCCTGGATATTTCTTCCCACAATATTTACTTCCCTGGACCACTGTCTAGCAGGGCAACTGACTTGATCCCCAGGGTGAATTCCCTATCTCCCATCCAATCGTCAAGGTTCCTTATGAAGAAGGCCAAGGAGGCACTCTGCTTGACATGTATGGGCAGTCTATTCCAGAATATGGGGAGTCTTTGGGTGAGGAACCTATCCCTTCAGCATGTTTTGTTCATTTTGATGACAAGGTTTAGATCACTGGAGTGTGTGGTTTTGAGGGATTGTAATTTCTTTAAGTGGAGTATATCCAACAGCTCAGGGTTTGACATGGCCTTGTATGATAAGCAGAGATCGCCTCTGAGTAGACAATATGCCACAGAGTATAGCTGGAGTTTTTTTAGATGGTCAACATGGGGCATCTGCTTTAGGTCTGTGATTCTTTTAGTGAGGTATTTCTGGGCATTTCCAACTGTTGCAGATGTCTTGTGAGGTACATACCAAATGGGGCATTGTACTCTATAATGGGTCTAATGAGGGATGAGTACAGTGGGACAATGACCTCCTTTTTCTGGATGAAAAGCCCTTAGCGATGAGGTGTACCACATAGAAGGATGTCCTGACTGTTGTGGCAATGTGGTTATTGAAGTTAGGACCACTGTCCACCTGTGTCCCTAAGTCTCTTATCACACTTTCAGTGTTTAGTGTACTGACACCTATGTGGTAGTTCATAGGTACATGTTTCTCCCAAAGGGGATAACTATACATTTCTTGGCATTAAGCTTGAGCCCATGGCTCTAGCACCAAGCATCTGTTTCTGTAAGGCCCTTTTGTAGAATATCCATATCATTTGGGGATTCAATAATGACTCCCAGTTTGCAGTCATCTGCAAACTTTGTTAGCCAGAGTCCCTTAGTGTTGGCCTGTACTTCAGAGAAGTAGATGCCAAACAAGAGTGGTCCCAGGACTGAACCCTGAGGTACTCCACTTGTCACTTGTCTGGAGCTGGATTTGGAGTCAGCTACATTTACAGTCTGGGTTCTGTCAGTAAGCCAGTTGGCAACCCTTTGAGTGACATAGGGATTTGTGCCCAGCTTAGTAAGTTTATTTATGATTCCAGAGTGGGGGATGGTGTCAAATGCCTTGGCAAAGTCCAGATAGGCTGTGTAGACTGCCTTTCCCTCATCCACAGCTCTGGAGACTGATTTGAAGAAGTCAATCAGGTTCAGGAGACAAGATTGGCTCTTCACGAACACAGAATGGGTGGGGTAAAGTGTTTCAAGGTTGCCAATGTCTTTGTTTATAAGTTCCGTGATAATGCGTTCCATACCCTTGCTGATCAGGCTCATCAGATTGATGGGACAGTAGTTCCCGGGATCCAAGATTATAATTTGTGCTGCATTGCAGGAGCTACTGCTATATTTCTCTGGGTTTCATTAGGCTGAATTTCCTTGCTATGTAAGCAGTAATGCCCAACAGAGTGTGCGTTATTGTGGAAATAGTGCCTGCCCAGTGGTGTTCTGAGGCCTGATGCCACAGACAGAGGGCCTCTACACCCCTGGAAGGGCATTATTTCCACAATAACACACACCCTGGAGGGCATTATTGTGCTTTGAGAATGGGCTGTCTGTAAAATTATTGTGTTTTACTTACTTTTTTTTTTAGTACTATATTATTTTTTATATGTTTCTGATGTAAAATAGTTTTTCCACCTAATGTATGAAGCTTTTTGTAGTAAATGTTAATGGTGTTGGAGGAAACATTGTAGAGCCAATACATAACACTTAAAAAATATCCAGGTATGTACTTTATTTTTTGTCCCTTACTCCTAAAATGTTTGGTTTGTTGCCAGTCATCGGAGATTGAATTTACTAAATAATAACATACATTTGAGTTTCAGACTTTTATTTCCTTGAGAAAATTCATGCTAACACAAATCCTTTTATTTAAGCAAGTTTGTAATTTTATAAGAGCAATAATTAAAATATGTTAATATTTTTGAGCCTTTGTTCCCTTGTTTCCCCTTTATTTTAGGCTTTATCCATATTTGTTCAGCTGAAAGGTCTAGAGGTATGCAAATCTCTGCACTGCTGCTGCCAGAGGTTGATCTCACTCACTCACTCACTCACTCACTCACTCACTCACTCACTCACTCACTCACTCACTCACTCACTCACTCACTCTCTCTTACAAACACACACACACACACACACACACACACACACACACACACACACACACACACTAATTTTTTTCTTTTTGAATTATTTTTTTTTCACTGGCTAAACAGCAAAAGCACTGCTTAGTGAGTGTAAAATAATAGCTCAACCGATCTCTGTCACTCTCACTCTCATACATACTGTGACATCCCCACTCTGGGCCAGTCATTAAGGAGCCTGAATCCTCACCACTGACACTGGAGTGGGACGTTCATTTGGAATACAAATAGATACACTTAGTATTTCAAGATGCAGACCTCTCTCCCTCAAACACAATTTCCCATAAGAGCAGACAGGGAACATGCTCATTCCAGGGGCTGGTTACTCTCTTTCTCTCTCTAGATCCCCAATAAGACTCCCCACTGGCACAGCTTTAGAGCTGAGTCCTTAGCCAGGGTTACAAGTCAAGTCCTCTAGCACCCTCTCTGTGAAACCAGTGCCTTGTGTCCCTGCTCCAAGCAACTGGCACGCACACTTGGGGAAGGCTGACACAGGATTACTAGTGATGGCTCCTTCTGACCAGACTATAAGGTAGTTATCACTACCACCAGAACCCCTTCCAGCTACTTTAATACTCTTAAAAGAGTATCCAATTATACTGAGTGAAGTTAATTTTAATACAAATGGTAATGTTGACCAAACAGCAAGGCTTTCAGGAGTGGCCAGAGTTAACATCAAGTAAATATGTGCAAATACTCTCAAAACATAAATATTTTTCTCAAAGGACCAGCCACAATGAGATGTTTAAATATATTTCATAATAAATAATAAAATAACATGAAAGTACTAATTATCTATTTACAGTAAACTTCAGAATTTCAGACACATGAATATTGAAAATAGCACAACTGGAAAGACTCACACAGTTACAGAAAAACACTACTTAACTATTCTCACTATATTTTCCTAACTGATCTAGAGAATTGCTTTTCCTACTTATTGCATAGAGGAAGGTAAGATGATGTGGGTAAGTGATCCTTGTTATCAGATACAGACAGAATACAGAATGTGGAGAGGAATCTCCTACTAATATCTAAATATTACTTCTGGGTTACAGAATGACATTACACACATCTGGTCATCTGACTGTTTTCAGCACTATCCCCCATCACTAGAAGTTGCCAGGAATTAGCACCTATATGCTGAAATACACACTAGACCTTTAGCTAAGTTTTATTAAAGCATATAGAAGCCATAAAACAATAAAACCATTCCACTCTTCTTGCAGGAGCTACAACATATTCTCTAGCACAGACATTGTGTCTCTGGCTCCATTCAAAACTGTAGGATTACATCTTTATGGGCTGACCCATAAAGTAATTTAATTTCAGACATATTTTAAAGTTGCAGATTAACCATTTCTCTTCCAATTCTCTGTTAAAACATATACATTTAATTCAGTTACAATAATGCATGTATATTTCTTTTCTTTCCAGCAAGGCACACTGCTGATATATTTTAACACAAGCAAACCTCACAAATACATTTTCACCAAAAGCATCTGTATAAATTAGTTTGATATGCATATGACATATAATTATTTACAAAATTTCAGCTAGCTGTGCTGGCATATATTACAAATCCACTGCTCTACTTCTCCTGGCATGGCTGGCAATACCTCCTATCGTCACACACACATATGCTGTTACACACAGACATAAACATGCACTTATTTTAATTTTTTTATTTTATACTCACTAAACAGCAAAACCTGTGGCTTAGCGAGAGTAAAATAATGGTGACTGTTAGGTTTTTAAAGTCCGAGCTCCACGGCAGCTTGATATGCTGCTGTGAAGTGGGCCGACTCATTTTTCAGTGGGCATTATCTGTAGGTTAATACCCTGATGGAGAATGTTTTTTCTCCAATCAGGGTGTTATCTACAGGTCACCCATTGTCTAAACACCATTACTGGATTGATGAGTTCTAACAGGATTTGACCTGCAACTTGTCCTAAAGTTATTGGGGAAATAATTTTTATTTATTCCAGCACCATCTTTGTGTTTCTAAAGAGTGTTTGTTGCTAATTGTTAATGGTATTTATTGTGGTGATGGTTGTTTGGGATACATACTTTTTGCTTCTTGTCTACTAGTAGTAGTAAAGAATATTTCATGTTCTGGGCATTATGCACACTACAGGTTTAATTTACAATTGTTTTATTTCTGGTTAACTGTGACATTTAAGATAAGCTTCTAAGATGTACTGCATACCAAAACCTAATGCTGTACTTGGTTGGGGTGCTATGAGCTACATTTTCTTGCTATACACTGCTTCTGGATTGGCATGTTCTAATCAGACTGGATCTTACTGCAATATGCATAGCAGTTGGAATTGTTGTATTGTATAACCACAACTGGATAACTGCATTTTAACTTCTATATAACATTCATTGCATTCATTGTGGTCCCTTGCATATTTTGCATGGTAGGCTAAGGTTGCTACTGGTACTGAAACTTGATTCTAAGCTATGGTAAATTGCCATCTCCTGCTGTAGCTACTGCTGCCGCCATTGTTTGTCAATAAGTACTCATTTTATGCTTCCAGCTCAGCTATGCCACATTGTACATTGCTGCTGTTCTTTGTGTATAATATTTTGTTGTTCAAAGATCAATTGTTCAGATTTTTGTTGGTATAATAGCTTTTTGTTGTACCCAGACTGCTTTATTACCATCATCACAGGCTACTGATATCTGTACTTCCCTTTGTACTTAGGATAGTTATTGACAGGAACACTATTTTTTCTGCATCCAAGTGTGTGAACTGCATCTGATAAATCCTGCAAGCAATCATGTGACACCACAACTTACTGGTTCCTTGCAGCATTTATTGTGTGGTACTCTAGTCTGCATCGCTTCATTCAGTTGCTGGTAATAATTGAAATTTGTGTTGTGTTGCATCCAAGCAAACTTGCAGTTTTACTATTGGTGTATCCAAACCTGTTGTGTTAGTGTGTACTGTGTATAGTTTTTACTACCTGTTCAGCCCTTATACTGTTGCTATTATATTGACTAGATGTATTGTTTTTTTTAACACTCTGTGTGTTGTACTGAACTATGGCTGTGTACTATCCTTAGATTAGACTGCATTATGCAGTTTCTTCCCTCACAGTACAAATGATTGTTGCACCTGTCTAAGCCCATCTTCAGCTCTTCTAGTATATCTCTTCCTCAACATGTTTTTTATTTATGGGCATAAGCAAGTCTAACAACATGGCTGGAGTTTCTCTGTTTTCCAACTCTGGGGAAAAAACTGGAACCTACTGCCTAATGAACTAACTTTAATTTCTTCACTGCCTCTCTTCAAACAAAACCTCAAAAGACACTTCAAAACACACTGGTTATGCCCCTTGAGCAACCCTGATTAACCTTCTGCTTCACTACTGATATTTCTCCTCTTGAACCACTATTTTAATTCACATTCCTTGGAAGCAGAACTATAACTGCTGAACAAAATTCAACACAATGGCGTAATCTATCCTGCTTGATGCTCTGAAAGTCTTTATCCTGTTTGATGTGCTGATAGTCCACATGAATCACACTGTATAATAAATTATTCTGTACATATTGTCACCTTTACTATTGTAAATACCTAATTTACTTTATTACTACTTCCTGTATTTTTTAGTATTCTTATTACTTCCTGTATTTTTAGTAATATTCTATTGAAATCCTTTTGTTTACTATGTATTAATATTGATTTTTAATTTTTAATTTAAATTTTTATTTGTTGCTACTGGAGCTTTTCTCCCCGGGCCTCTACTGAAAATGGAAACATTTCCAGTTGGACTAGCTCGGTTTAACAAAGTAAAATAAAAATAAATAAAAATAAATTATCTACCTATCTTCTGACTAAAGTGGGTCACTATATTATTCCTTTCCTTGGCAATTTGACTAACCTAGCAAACATGGATGCCCAGTTCACCTTTATCCCTTCTGTTGCTAATTTCATTGTACTTGGTAATTTGACACAGCTTAGGAATTACCTAATGATCACTGAAAACCATTTACTACTGAATCGAAATGATATGGTTTGTGATAGGTGAAATTATCTATATAACCTGGAGACTACCCTCTAGCTTAACACAGGTGGTCAGTAAGTTGTAATTTCCCTAAGTATTATTTTCCCTCTTTCAAGGATATCTTATAGCTATAAATGCCATGCATACCTCCAAACAATCACACTAAATAAACATACTCTGAAATTGTAAAAATATCAACACCACAGTTCTACGAATAACAAAGCTGTGGCAACAATCTCCTAACACAGCTTCACCACAGACACATAAAACAGTGAGTCATCAGACTGCAGACTGCAAACCTTTCACTGCCACTGTGTCTATGTGCCCATATAGAACTGTCCTAGGAATTAGTGACATCATCATCATCAAGAACATAACTTCGCACTCTCTAGGCTAGACAAAGACAGGGTGATAGAAAAGTGTCTTTTGGTGGCAGGATCTGTGACATCTGAGCCCTATAATTCCAGAAACAAACTCACTACAATCTATTATGGCTCAAGTAAGTGTGAATTACCTGAGGTTCTCAACACATAAAGACATGCAGTGAGACATGTTGGAGCTTTCTGTGTGTGGGCAAAATGCTGGTAAGACTCTAGTCCTCAGCAAATTCTTGCCCTCACGGAGAATGATACCCATAAATAAAGATAATATAATTGTCTTTACAACTGAATACGTTGCTGGTGTCTTTCTAGGATGATTCTGCATTTATCAACTTGGGACAAGATGATTAATGGCCTGACATGCTTCACAAATGGTTGACCTGTATGATTTGTTCCATGATTTCTGCATAATAGATCAACAACATGTGGTTCCCTTATTGCCTCTTACAGGCAAAGTCCACCTTCTGCACATTCTAACATAAGATAAAGTTATACAGTTAATTTAAGTTCAACCAGGGAACTATCAACGTTTCTATGCTAAATAAGAGAAGGCTTAACAATAAATTGCAAGATCTTGAGTCTCTTCTGCAACTTGAACAAACCCATATCTGTGAAGTAACGGGGATTCATTTTCACTATAAAGATAGCATTCACTCCTTACTGGGTTTACTTGCCTATCATGCATTCAGAGCTCCTGGAAACTGTGGGGAATTGTTAATATTTTACAAGGCCCCAATCAACTCAGACGGATTTCATATCACCAAGAAACAGAACTTAACGGACTTTAAATTACCCTAAACAAGTCAAATCACCAAATCGTATTCTGATATATCAACTTTCATGTACCCAGAGGGCCAAATAGATTTCTAAATATGCTTTCTAAACTACCCATAAATAAAAATGCATTTTCAATGGCTAGTTTCTGATTCTATGAACAAAAATATGACATCTTTAACAAACCTGCTGCAACACAGAGGATTTTGAGTGAGTTACTGATCATAACCTGGTTGTTATGTGATTGAGACATAGATGTCAAGAAATTCACCTTACGAATGAAGCTTGAGACCAAACCATTAATTCTTTGTCATGCATGGAGCTTTATCTACACCTTGCACTACTAGTTACAAAAAAAAACCAAGCTTTTTGTGGTCTGCTGGCTTTCAAAGCCATAAAGCACTTAGAAAGTGGTGTGAGTAAGGTAAAAACATACTCTCATATGTTACACAAAGTCAGGGATACATTACTGGCAAAGAAGGCAGGCAGAAACAAATCTGTTTTTTTTTTTTTTATTCTGACACGGTTGTTTGATGAGCAGTCCTGACAGAATTAACTGCCTAGTGCCATACCTGATCTTAACAACATAAGTACTGGGTGCTTAACATTTGCCAGTATTGAGTCTCGAGCTATAGAAGCACCTAACTGATTTGTCTTTTTCTAGATTTTGGAATGTAATCATCATGTTCCATGCACTACAAGATTGTCAAAGATGTGAGAATTTGTTCATAAACAAATATGCAATGATCTGTCTAGTTCAGAAGCTGTTTTATAAACATAATATTTGGAAATGGTTTGCAAATCAGAAACATAACTGCAGTATACTACTAAAGGAGGGAAAATATTTCCTAGCAGTGTTTACATTGGGAGATACCATGACATCTCTGCATGTTTTTTTCTTTTTTCATATTATGTAATACAAAAATGAAACTTTTATATTTTCTTGAGGTTCCGATAAACAGTTTTTAAGCAGAGTTAGATAATATCATTATAAATGTTCCATGCGAATTCTAGTTGATGGTATGATTAATCAGAACCAAGGCCAGCAACTGAAATGTTACTATGTAGAGCATATCACAGATAGGGTGCCTTTATATGCTTTAAAAGAGTCACATAATATGGACAAGTCTCCATTGATTTCACACATTGGTAGTATTTAAAATAGGATTTAAGAATAAGAACAAAAGGCAAAGTGAGAGCTATAGCATATACTCTCAAATGCCCTTCATTTTGTCAAAAGTTTATGAATTTACATCCTAATTTTGGCCTGCCTATTGTAAACATTGTCTGATTATCTGGTAAATCACTGAAGACTGCCATTAGTCAATAATGCCAGATATAGTCTCATACTCTTGTTGTTCAGAAAATACATGTTGTTATAAAACTGGTTGTTCTACTACTTTTTGGTGAACTTTGTAAAAATTCTTGAGTGAAGAATCTAAGAAGTAAGTTGGCAATATGCATATGAAGCTTTAGATGAGGTACTTCATATAAGTTTAATCGAGCTAATCTAAACCTCTTTAGGTCATTTTCTTTTGTTTCTTTTTTTCTTTATTTTTTTTATGTTAAGCAAATGTTTGAATTTTTCCCCCAGGAGTAACAGAATCCTAATTACGTGCATCCATAAATGTATGCCATTTAATTAGAAAACACAATATTTTTGTACATGTTCAGTGGCTATTTACTATGTGAGTATATAATATGTAACTTCTATCTGTTCAGCTTCAACTTAAACATCTGCCATTCTGCAAAAGCATAACATGTATAGATTTAATATAGGAAGTAGTCTTTTGTTAGAGATATAATAGTTATGTCAACTTTTATAAATAAGGTACAGTTGTATAAGTCGAATGTGTTATAACAGTAGATGTTAGAGTGATCATTGCTGCAGCAGCCTTAGGAATACGGGTTATATCCTGCCAAGGATATAACAAATACCCAAGTTACAAAGCTTCAGGGTACATTCTATGTGCCCAAAATGTCAAGCAGCACAAGCTGAGCTGATTAAAAGACTACATCAGTGATCAATATGAAGAACATCATGTACAATAGCTATTTTTGTTCTAGTATTTCTCTATTATAATTGTTTCTATTAACTCTCCACTCAGACCCCACAACACACACACACACACACACACACACACACACACACACACACACACACACACACACACACACACACACACACACACACACACACACACACAATCATAGCCACCTGATGGTGTGAACACTGGCTCTAGGTGATGGATACTGCTGAAGTGACAGCCTGTCCTCATGTACAAAATGGGAACAAGGGGGTTAATGCTGATGCTATTTGCACAGCTCTGGGTCCATATGGGCTGACTGATGCACAGTAAGTCAGATGTATTTCTGACCAAATGATTGAAATGTGCATTGACCATAAAGTCCTGTACTTTCATGTTGGTAGGTCTGCTATTCACATGCTCCAGTCAAAATGTAACAACTGCAAAGCTGCATCACCTGTACATTTTCACTGACATAGAGCTCATTCAATTGTAATTGGCAGTTTAAGGATTTGCTAACTGTATGTTGTCCAGTACAGTAATTCTTATGGTATAATGTTTAACAAGTGATCTTATATAATATATTACACAGTAAACTAGGAAATGCATGATTTAGAAGGAAGTTTTATTTACTAATCTAATTGGGTCAATGCTTTGCTTTTGTATGCAACTTTTCTTTAGTTTCTCAAATGTAGATAACTTCACTCACCAGTTTGATTAGTAATTTCTCCTTCTGAGCACAGAATGCAGTCAAAACAGCATACTGGCTGACCTCTTTGAGGGGATTTTCGATAGCCAGGAGAACAGCTCTTACTACATACAGAATGTGGTACCTAATTTGGTAAGTGAATAAACAAAATGTTAGAAAATATTAAGATATCAAATATTAAAACATATTAAAATATTTGGCAGTTAGCCATGAATGGTACTTTAAGGCATTTTAAATCTGTCCATTTTTCTATCTACACACACACACACACACACACACACACACACACACACACACACACACACACACACACACACGCGCGGACACACACTCACACATACATATGTTTAGTATTTGTGTTTGGGTGAGGTGTTAGTAATTGAAGTGATCATTTTCAAATGAGGTTGGACTTGATTTTTCAGTTATGAAAGTGACTTTGCAGCTGGTTGACAGTGAATGATGGAAGAACAACTCTGCATTGTTTACATTATAGTCTATGACAGACAGAATGGATTGTGAATTCTGTATTATACATTTGTGCTTGACACTTGAACAATGAGGTTGAGAGGTACATTGTGGTTTTGTTTAGATCTATGATCTGTTCTTTGTAGAATTTGTACACAATCATCTTACAGCTGGGAGTATGAATATGCCTTTCCCCACTATGTGTGTTTTTGGAGTTATTAAATATACATATTATGGGTATGGGGGATGCACTGTGGCTTGCTCTACAAAAAAAAAAAAATAGGCATTAGTGCTTGTCTTGGTATTTTATTGTTATTTTTTTTTTTTGTTAAAAGGTTATCATTTACCAGAAGATGTTATTCTGAGTATTTGTCTTTATTCTATGTCAGACTTATGTGTATTCATTGTTTTCTGTTCTATTGCTTGTTGGTCACTGTTTTTAGCAGTTAATCACTCACATATAATCATACATAAATATGTAGAGAAAAATGCTAGAAAATAAGTAATAATCAGCCATGAATGAAGTTTTATAAGGCATACGATATAAAGCTTTATTTATATATATATATATATATGTGTGTGTGTGTGTGTATAGCAGCGCAGTGGTGCAGCAGTTAACATTTTCACTTCACAGCAAGAGGTTCTGTGGTTCAATTCTCGGCTAGGGTGCCTTCTGTGTGGAGTCTGCATGTCCTCCCTGCATTTGTGTGGTCCTCAGGGTACTCCGGTTTCCTCCCACATTCCAAAGACATGTGGGAGCATTTCTGCCTGGGCCTCCACTGAAAATAGGCTCTGTCCTAGTCAGAGTTTCTTGGTCAACAAATGTTAAATAAATAATAAAATTATATAGATAGAGGGATAGATAGATAGATAGATAGATAGATAGATAGATAGATAGATAGATAGATAGATAGATAGATAGATAGATAGATAGATAGATAGATAGATAGATGATAGATAGATATAGATATACGTGTCTATCTGTGTTGCATTCATTCCTTTGCAAATTCACTTGCATGACAGTATGAATTGTAGACACATCATTCGATTGACAGGTTTATCAAACAATTGTGTGGTTGTTTGTATGCTTTGTTATCAGAGCTTAGTGGGCTTTCTATTAGGTGTATGTGTGTGTGTGTGTGTGTGTGTGTGTGTGTGTGTGTGTGTGTGTGTGTGTGTGTGTGTGTGTGTGTGTGTGTGTGTGTGAGAGCCTGTCTTGTTTAGTGATAGTGTTATGGAAATATTTTCTTTATGGTATGGTTTATTACGAACCCTAACTCTGCCTCTGCACATAACCCTATCCCTACACCTTACCTTAAAAATTCCCTTTATGTAAGACTACCACTAATCAGACAAATTTCATGTTAGTAAAATCAAGCGGGTTTTGTGCAAAGATCACAAAATGAAACTGCTTTCTTTTTACAATCATTAATATGTTCAGTGTTGTGATTGTTCAGTAGTGTGAATGTTCACTATACAGCATCAAATGTCTTGCATTTGATATTGTGATGAATCTTATTACAACTTCATAGATAGATATAAATCAATTTGCATGTTCATGGTTATAATACAATGCTTGTGTCTCAGCTACTCACAAATCCTAGTCTTGTAGACAGGAACTCAAGCGTCTTACAACTTTCATGGGCTTTTACTCATGCTTGAATTTGACTGTGTGTTTAAATCAGGTGAAGTCACTGCTTGAACATGTAGCCGATTTTGAGCAAGGCAAGTGTATCATCCATTTGGAAGCAGTTGGAGGGGATTGGAGTTTACTTATAGGTTCATAGGTTCATAGGTTCATACTAGGCTATCTGCCCAAGGGCATTTATAAGCCTAGCCCATAGTTATGTGGCTTTCGCCACCCCTTTAGTTTGAATAAAAACTATGCCTATCATTTTTCTGTGCCTCTGTCAAGCAGTGACACTGAAGTAATCCCTGGGGTATATCTGCGATCTCCCATCCATTGGTCAAGATTCCTCTTGAACAAGGCCAGCGAGGTGCTCTGCCTCACATGTACCGGGATTTTGTTCCACAGCATAGGGAGTCTCTGGGTGATGAATCTGTCCCTCCAGCACGTTCTATTTATAACCGTGTCAAGGTTTAAGTCTCCCGCCCTTGTGGTTCTGAGGGATCTAGATTTTGAGGTGAAGCATATTCATCAAATCTGGGTTTGACATGGCCTTATATGTCAGGCACAGGTCACCTCTGAGCAAGCGGTATGAGACTGAATAAAGCTGGAGTTCTTCAGTCGGGCAGCATAAGACATATTTTTGAGACCCTTTATCCTTTTGGTGAGGAACTTTTGGGGCCTTTCAAGCTGCATCAGGTGTCTGGTCAGATACATTCGAACGGGCATTGTACTCAATCATAGGTCTAATGAGTGATGAGTACAGGGGACGATGACCTCCCTTGATCTAGATGTGAATCCCTTCATGATCAGGTGGGCGATATAGAAGGTTTTCCTAACTACTTTAGCAACATGAGTGTCAAACGAAAGACTACTGTCAACTTGGGTCCCCAGATCCTGATGACTTTTTCTGTGCTCAGTGGATTGTCACCTATATGGTAGCTAGGGGTAACCTTGTTTTTCCCGAAGGGTATGACTATGCATTTTTACGCGTTTAACTTCAGGCCATGGCTCTGACACCAGTTATACATTTCTGTTAGGCCCTTCTGGAGGATATCTGTGTCAGATGTGTTTTCGACTATGGCCCAGTTTGCAGTCATCTGCAAACTTTGTCAGCCATAACCCTCCTGTGTTTGCTTGTACTTCAGAAAAGTAGATGCGAACAAGAGTGGACCCAGGACTGAGCCCTGTGGGACACCACTTGTGACAGGCTTTGAGTCTGACATGGCTCCAGCAACTCTGACCCTGTGGGTTCTGTCGCTAGCCAGTTTGCAACCCATCTTGTGATGTATGGGTTTACATTCAAGCTGATGAGTTTTTCGATGATACCTGAGTGGGTATTGTGTCGAAGGCCTTTGCCAGGTCGAGGTAGGCTGTATGGACTGCCTTTCCTCATCAATGGCCTTGGTGACTGTCTCGAAAAAGTCAACCAAGTTTAAGAGGCAGGATCTGCCTTTGACAAAGCCAAACTGGGTTGGATCCAAAGTCTGCAAGTTCCCTATGTCTTTATTTATGAGTTCCATTATGATCCTCTCCATGGCTTTGCAGATAAGGCTTGTCAAGCTAATGGGGCGGTAATTTCCAGGGTCTGTGGAGGCACCGCCCTTATGAAGTGGGACCACAGTCGCCGCGCCACTCCTTGGCACGTATCCTGAGGTTAGGCTAAGATTAAACAGCTGTCCTAACTGTGGGTTTAATTCCTCGTTGAGTTCATGAAGCACACAGCCGGGGACACCATCAGGTCCCATGGATGCTGTGTTTTTTGCCTTAGTGAGGGCAGTTCTCACCTGGGCGTTGGAGATGTTTGGGGGGCTACAATCCTCTGGAATAGATATTTCTGCTTTTGGGGCGGGGCAGAAGTTTGCACTGAACCTGTCAGCCAGTATGTTAGCAATGTGTGTAGGTTCAGTAATTTTCATATCATTTTGAACTAATTCTGAGCATATCTGGGAGTTTCCTCCTGGGTTTCTAACATAGCTAAAGAAGGCCTTATGATTGTCTTTAGAGTCCTTGGCGATTTTTCTCTCAAAATTTGCCTTGGATGATTTTATGAGAGCTCTTAGTTTTTTACTTATAATGATCAAAGGTGTCTTACCTTTCAAGGATTTTGCTCTATCTTGTAGTAACTTCCTCCTTTGTTGTAGAGCTTGTTTATGGCTGGGGTCCACCAGACTGGACGCTTGCCTTTGGTACAGAGAGTTTTAGTTTTGTTTGGGATTGCCTGATCCATGTAGTCCTGTAGGTGCTGGTAGAAGGCATTTGTAAGTGATTCAGCGGTTTGAGTAATGTTTACCACTGGCTCAGGGCCTTTAAACGACACCACACTAGTTTTAGAAGTGTGAAATCGGCTTTTGAGAAGTTTTTCACTGTGGTCTTTTTGTTTCAGGTGGGGCGGGATGAGGACCTCCAGCGAGATTAGTTTATGATCTGATCTCACCAGTGAGGGGTATACTTCCGGTGTTGAACATTTTGATCCCATGTTCGTGATGATGAGATCAAGTATGTTTTCACCTCTTGTGGGGATGGTGACTAGTTGTTCCATGGCATTTGAGTTTATGAACTCCAGGAATCTTTGGGTTAGAGTGTTCGGGCTTGAGTAGTGTTCCCAGTCTATATTAGGGTAATTGAAGTCACCTAGTATGATGGTGTTTGGTGATACATTTATCCCCTCTAGTGTTTTCAGGAAGGCCATGTGAGGCTCCTGAGTTTGTGAGGTGGCCTGTAACATGCTACAATTTGCAGAGCAGTCTTGCCTATGGTTAATTGCACCTGGATGGTCTCCGATGCATCGTGCGTTGCCACCAACCTTGAGGTGTGGGTGTCCTTTATGAATATGGACACCCCTCCTTTCTTGGTGTTGTCCGGATTTTGGGGCGGAACGATGATATGAGGTGAAACCTGTTAGTGCTGGGGTGCTCTCAGGAGCCTTGAACCAGGTTTCTGTCACAGCACAGACATCGATGTTCTCCATATTGAGAAGGGCCTCGAAAGTGCGTGCATCTTGAGATTGAGACTTCTGGCATTGAGCAGCATTACCCTTAGTTTTTTCCTTTTGGTGTTCTAGGGTGGTAGGTTTAGAATTTGAGCCTTGCCTAAAAAGGCACTATGGGGGTGGCAAGAGCCTTTGCCAATATCCGAAGCCCAGGGTGACAGGTGCAAGCCGTCCCTTGCAGCAGCGTGGCTTGTCCAGCATGTCATCCCAGGCAGACAGACATTGGATCCCTTTTGAATGACACCAGAATTTAAGCCAATTATTAAAGCTGATCATCTTATCACTGTATTGTGGCATCATTCTAGGTGAAGGTAAGATACTGCTCAAGGTCAGGGTCATACCTGCCTGGGCTACATAATCAGAGAGCTCCTCGGCGTCCCTTTTATGTAGTCCAAGGAGGTACGTCTCAGGTCGTTGACACCAGCGTGGACAATGACTGAGTACTGTACCTGCACTGTTGAGAGACCTGAGTGCTTGCGTTATGTGGCGGATTCTAGCGCCCGACAGGCAGCTTACTGTGACCTTCTCCTTACTCAGTCTGGTGAGCGGACGTCAGTGTGTCTGACTATGGAATCACCAATGACAAGTGTGTCTGGCATTTTGTTTGGCCTTAAGGGCTGTGACTGTTTGACACTCTGACTGTGTGGTCTATGTGTTGCATGTGTTGGGTCGTGAGGTGGTAGTTGTTTGGGTGTCTGCTTTGGTGGCCTCTGCTGTTTTGGTAAATTTTTGACCAGAGCCTCCAAGTATGTCTTTGTGTGAGTATGTGTATGATTTGAAGTTGTGATGGTACCATGTGTGACTGGGTATGTATTGTGTGTGGTTGCCTTCTCCTCCTGTCTGGTCTTGCCAGTCCTATGTTGAGAGAGCTCAGCCTCCAGTTTGGCCGTATAGTTGCATCTCATGTATTTGTGTTTTGTGGGGGGGGGTTTGGTTGGGGGAAAAAAAGGAGGGGGGAATTGTCCCCAAAAAATGTTAAAAAAAAAAATGGGAAAGGGGGGGGGGAAAAATTTTTGGGGAAACAATTGCCTTTTAATAAAAAAATTTTTTCCCCCAAAAAAGGTTTTCACCAAGGGTTTTTTAGGGGGTGGGGAGGAAGGAAAAAACCTGACCTCTTTGAGGGGATTTTCGATAGCCAGGAATACAGCTTTCACTACATACAGAATGTGGTACCTAATTTGGTAAGTGAATAAACAAAATGTTAGAAAATATTAAGATATCAAATATTAAAACATATTAAAATATTTGGCAGTTAGCCATGAATGGTACTTTAAGGCATTTAAATCTGTCCATTTTTCTATCTACACACACACACACACACACACACACACACACACACACACACACACACACACACACACACGCACACACACACACACACACACACACACACACACACACACACACACACACACACACTCACACACACACTCACACACACACACACACACACACACACACACACACACACACACACACACACACACACACACTCACACTTATACATATGTTTAGTATTTGTGTTTGGGTGAGGTGTTAATAATTGAAGTGATCATTTTCAAATGAGGTTGGACTTGATTTTTCAGTTATGAAAGTGACTTCGCAGCTGGTTGACAGTGAATGATGGAAGAACAACTCTGCATTGTTTACATTATAGTCTATGACAGACAGAATGGATTGTGAATTCTGTATTATACATTTGTGCTTGACACTTGAACAATGAGGTTGAGAGGTACATTGTGGTTCTGTTTAGATCTACGATCTGTTCTTTGTAGAATTTGTACACAATCATCTTACAGCTGGGAGTATGAATATGCCTTTCCCCACTGTGTGTGTTTTTGGAGTTGTTATATATACATATTATGGGTATGGGGGATGCACTGTGGCTTGCTCTACAAAAAAAAATAGGTATTAGTGCTTGTCTTGGTATTTTATTGTTATTTTTTTTTTTTTTGTTAAAAGGTTATCATTTACCAGAAGATGTTATTCTGAGTATTTGTCTTTATTCTATGTCAGACTTATGTGTATTCATTGCTTTCTGTTCTATTGCTTGTTGGTCACTGTTTTTAGCAGTTAATCACTCACATATAATCATATATAAATATGTAGAGAAAAATGCTAGAAAATAAGTGGTAATCAGCCATGAATGAAGTTCTATAAGGCATACAAATATAAAGTTTGATTTATATATATATATATATATATATATATATATATATATATATATATATATATATATATATATGTATAGCAGCGCAGTGGTGCAGCAGTTAACATTTTCACTTCACTGCAAGAGGTTCTGTGGTTCAATTCTCGGCTAGAGTGCCTTCTTTATGGAGTCTGCATGTCATCCCTGCATTTGTGTGGTCCTCAGGGTACTCCGGTTTCCTCCCACATTCCAAAGACATGTGGGAGCATTTCTGCCTGGGCCTCCACTGAAAATAGGCTCTGTCCTAGTCAGAGTTTCTTGGTCAACAAATGTTAAATAAATAATAAAATTATATAGATAGAGAGATAGATTGATAGATAGATAGATAGATAGATAGATAGATAGATAGATAGATAGATAGATAGACAGATAGATAGACAGACAGATAGATAGATAGATAGATAGATAGATAGATAGATAGATAGATAGATAGATAGATAGATAGATAGATAGATATAGATATGTGTGTCTATCTGTGTTGCATTCATTCCTTTGCAAATTCACTTGCATGACAGTATGAATTGTAGACTCATTATTCGATTGACAGGTTTATCAAACAATTGTGTGGTTCTTTGTATGCTTTGTTATCAGAGCTTAGTGGGCTTTCTATTAGGTGTATGTGTCTGTGTGTGAGTGAGTGAGTGTGTGTGTGTGTGTGTGTGTGTGTGTGTGTGTGTGTGTGTGTGTGTGTGTGTGTGTGTGTGCCTGTTGGGGCAAGGCAAGTGTGTGTGTGTGTGTGTGTGTGTGTGTGTGTGTGTGTGTGTGTGTGTGCGTGTGTGGAAGAGCCTGTCTTGTTTAGTGATAGTGTTATGGAAATATTTTCTTTATGGTATGGTTTATTACGAACCCTAACTCTGCCTCTGCACTTAACCCTATCCCCTACACCTTACCTTAAAAATTCCCTTTCTGTAAGACTACCACTAATCAGACAAATTTCATGTTAGTAAAATCAAGGGGGTTTTGTGCAAAGATCACAAAATGAAACTGCTTTCTTTTTACAATCATTAATATGTTCAGTGATTGTTCAGTAGTGTGAATGTTCACTATACAGCATCAAATGTCTTGCATTTGATATTGTGATGAATCTTATTACAACTTCATAGATAGATATAAATCAATTTGCATGTTCATGGTTATAATACAATGCTTGTGTCTCAGCTACTCACAAATCCTGGTCTTGTAGACAGGAACTCAAGCGTCTTACAACTTTCATGGGCTTTTACTCATGCTTGAATTTGACTGTGTGTTTAAATCAGTTGAAGTCACTGCTTGAACATGTAGCCGATTTTGAGCAAGGCAAGTGCATCATCCATTTGGAGGCAGTTGGAGGGGATTGGAGTTTACTTGATACATTTAAAGAGAGAGTTCTATTTAGGGTTAGGGAGCAAGAAAAGATTTTAGGTTTTTAGGGAAGCAGAGATATTTTAAGGTTAGGAACCAAGTGTTGAATTTAGATATAAAAATCAACTGGGGAATTTAGGGATAGGGAGTTATCACAGGAATTAAGGTTTAGAGAGCAATCAGGAAAATTAAGGTTGGAAAGTGATTAGGAGTTTAAGATTAGGGACAAATTCAGCCTTTAGATTTATGGACAGAGAAGGGAGCTTAGGGTTAGGGTTTGAAACAGAGCCATAGCTAACTTGTGTAGAGATCAGTGCAATTCTTCAGTTTAGCACCCAGCAACTCTAGGTACCACACATAAGGGCTTGATGGCAAATACAGTACTAGCATTCATTTCTGATCAGAGGTTCGATATTCCAGGAGATCAAATGAAGGAGATCTATCTATCTATCTATATATATATATATATATATATATATATATATATATATATATATATATATATATATATTTATATATGTAGATATATATATATATATATATATATATATATATATATATATATATATATATATAGATATATATATATATATATATATATATATATATACAGATAGAGATGGTGATATATGAATGTATCATGAAAGGTAGAAAACTCAAAAGAGAGAGAATCATAAATGGTGGAGCAAAACAGAAAAAAAATCACAAAACACTGGATGACTCATTAGAGTGAGTCACATAACATTGAATACCTCTCTCTAACTAAAAAAAAGTCCTGTATCAGTAAACCATAGCTAGAAAATGGAGATCAAATGTCATCTTGGTACTGTTACTGTTAGGGAAATTGTTTTTAGCTACATAATGTGTAAGGTTAGCAGGGGTAGGATTAGGGTCATGATTAGGATTAGCACACGAGTAAGATGTCATAGCCCCCCTTCCCACCTTAATCATGTGTGATAGCCCTAACCATAACCCTAACCCTACCACTGCCCCTACCCCTAATGATACACATTTCATTACTAACCCCCCTTTACCTGAAAGTACCACTACATAAGACAAAACAATACAGAATGCAAACAATGTAAAACACCCACAACACTGACTCTATCCCATTACCTAACTTTTACTCTAACCCTAACATGCACAAATACTTCAACAACTGCTATAACAAAGTCTTACACATCTTCACAACCACCAGTTTTTCATTCAAACATTAATTTTCCTGCAGACTCTTGCTTATCTACACTATATAAAACTAAATACAATCATGGGATTCACTCAAATAAGCATTCACTCATTTATGCATTCACTCTTTTTTTTACACCTGCAAAAATCTTTCTACCAAATGTCATTTTACCTTTTGACTTGCACTCATATATAAAGTATATAAGAATGTATATTAGGAGAGACAGACACACACACACACACACACACACACACACACACACACACACACACACACATACACACACAATTTAAATCTTACACTTATCTGAAAATAACAGTGACTCAGTTTTCTACACAGACACAAAGATCTGCAACTGCTAATATATAAGTCTGGTAAGCAGCATACTACCATAAACATTCGTAGAAGGTAAACAGCTAGCAAACGTCAAGTACAAACTGGCCACATCTACTAAAGACAATCATAAGCCTTCTTCACATATGGCCACAATCTCAAAGGAAGCACTCAGATCTGCTCAGAACTGGTGGTCAAGGGCACCACATTCACAAATGCCATAGATATAGCCAATCTACTCGCAGAATAAATCAGGACTTCCCCAGCACTTGCCCCCCCCCCCTCCCCTTATCTCCAAGGAGCAAATCATCACTGCCTTCTCAAAGGCAAAAAATGCAGCCTCCATGGGACCCGATAACATCCCAGGCTGCATCCTTCATGAACTCAGGCATGAACATGTAGCACCATTAAGCACCCTATTCAACCAAAGAATGAGTACTGATTTCATCCCTGCCGAGTGGAGGACAGCCACTGTCATCCCTTTGCACATAGGTGGAGCATCCACCGATCCAGGAAATTATAGACCCACCAGCCTAACTAGCCTGATCTGCAAGGCCATGGAGTGGATTGTTATGGACCTCATTAACAAGGGCATTGGCAACCTCCAAACACTTGATCCCATACAGTTTGGTTTCATCAAGGGGAGGTAATGCCTGTTAAATCTGGTCGACATCTTTGAGGCAGTCACCAAAGCCATGGATGAGGGGAAGACAGTGCACACTGCCTACCTTGATCTGGCCAAAGCCTTCGATAGAATTCCTCACTCAGGTATAATAGATAAACTCTATCAACTTGGCATCAATCTGTATATTACCAGATGGGTAACAAACTGATTCACTCATAGAACCCACCTAATCAATATAAGGGAATCCACCTCAAGCAGTAGCCCCATAATGAGCGGTGTATCCCAGGGATCAGTCTTGGGGCCTCTGTTGTTTGGGATATACTTTTCTGAGGTGTAGGCCAAAACCAGTGGACTATGGCTGACTGAGTTTGCAGATGACTGTAAGCTGGGCACTGTCATCAATTTCCCTAGTGATGTGGATATCCTCCAAGAGAGTCTCACCCAAACAAATGATTGGTGCCAGAAACATGGCCTCAAACTAAATGCCAAAAAAATGCATCATCATCCCCTTTGGGGAGTGTGACATCCTCACAAATTATCACATTAATAGCAAGGTCCTAAGCACACAATCAGTCGTGAGGGACTTGGGCACCCAGATTGATAGCAAACTGACATTTGACCACCATATTGCCTCAGTTGTATGGAAAGCTTTCTACATTGCCTACCTCATTAGTAAGGGGTATCTCATTCAGGAACAAGGAGGTCATAACATCCTTGTATTATTCCCTTATAAGACACATTATTGAGCGCAATGCCTCTTTCGGCATGTACCTCACAAAGCACATGCAGCAGTTGGAGAAACCGCAGAGGTTCCTCACCAGGGGAATCCAGGGCCTCAAACATCTACCCTACACAGAAAGGCTAAAGGCCCTGTCCCTCTAGTCATTCTTATACAGACTCTTCAGACGTGACCTCTGTCTGCCATACAAAACAATCTCAATACCCGCCTTGATGAGAATACTGCACATCCGAAAGTCAAGCTCCACACACGTAACCTGCATGCATGACCTCAACCTGGTCTGTGACATCAATAGGACTTGTTGGCATTACAGCTTTGTGTCCCAGAGACTCTCCCTTCTGTGGAAGAGACTCCCTCTCCACGTCAAGCAGTGTACTTCAAAAAGTGCAACCTGGATAGCTGGATGGGAAACAGAAAATACACCCCTGGGATTCCAACTGTGTCCTTGTTGGACAGGGCCATCGGGTGCTGAATTGACAGAACATGGGCTAAATTCTTGACTAGGCTTGGAAGGGCCTCAGGGCCAATAGCCTAGTAACTTCCTATATTCCTATGATCCTGTGAAATGCTAGCGTAGATTGCCAGTATTCTCACACACACTGATGATTTTGACATATATTGATAATGGTTTAGAATCAAAATAGTCGAGGTGGCTTACCTTGACAGTGCGAAGGATGAACACAGAGTGGCAGAGAGGCAAAACTGCAAACACAATTTCTGTCAACTTTGAAATGCCAATACGGAGACTGTGTTCATAGTTTGGAGTGTTGGTATTTTGAAGTGCATCACACTACAATTGGGATCTGGAAAATTACCCTTTTCCTCACTGTAGTGTGATCTTGGAGTTAGAATATATAAGTAGCAGGGGGTGTGGAGGGTGCAGGGGGGCTTGTCCTCCCTGCAAAATGGTAAAAAATTTTCTACCTCATAGTGGATGTTTTTTCTGATGGTGAGTGGTCGAATGTCAATTCTTTCCTCTGAAAGAATCAACATTCTAAGCAATCAGCGTGATGCTGTTTCATTGTTCTGGGTCATGGATGTAAATAGTCGAGGAAAGTAACCTCAGCATTTTGATAGTAAACCATTGATAATACACATATACTGTATATATATATATGTGTGTATATATATATATATATATATATATATATATATATATATATATATATATATATATATATAATTTTTTTTTTCTATCAAATATAGTTAGTGTACTGAATTACGTGTATATCATTCCTAACAATGAAAAAGCTGGTAAATCATGTAAGTTAAGATGGAAGATTTTTTTGATGTCATTGCATCATTTCCTTCCAAAATGTTTCATATTTCCTATAACATCACAGTCATACTAAGAAATACATACTGTATAACAGCTAATGTGGTTAACTTCCTTTTATGTAGTCTTTCTCGGAGTCCATTAATATAAGATAGTATTCACAAACAAATGCTTTGCTGCTTTGTATAATAAAATTTCAAGGTTCTAGTAGTTCAAAGTGGCCTGTACCTGGCTTGATAAGAATCAACACTCACATAGCAACAGTAATTAATGAAGCTGTGGGCATAGAAAATTAGGGGAGCCATGGAATGGGTATAAATGGCATTCATCAGGTCTGGTACAGGGGACACATAATCAAAGTGCATGCGAATGGAAAGTCCAGTGTTACAGAAAGCACACCCAAGCATGCATGCAACTGGAGTGTTCCCTGTCAAAGAAGGCATGTAAGAACATGCAGGAGACTGAAGTGTTCAATGTCCAGAAAACATGTCAGAGCATGTATGTGACTGGCATGTTCAATGTCACAAAAAGCATACTCGAGTGCATATAACCAAAGTGTTCATATTACAGAATGCATGCCTGAGTGTGCATGTGTCTGGAGTGTTCAGTGTCACAGAAAACATGCCTAAGTAAGCAATGAAGCTATTTAAGAGCATGTAAAAAAGAGTCTCATAGCTGCAGACAGATCAAGGAGTCAAGCATAGTAAAGTACCAACTCAATTTATCATATTAATGTGGGGGAATGGGAGGATAGGAATGTAGGGGAAAAGCAACCTGAGGAAAAACAGACAGTTAAACTTAAGTGATAATTTCAGAAGGGAAGAAAGGCACTCTTTTGGTGGAAAAAGCCCTCAATTTTCATTCAAAATGAGGAGGTTAGATTAGGAAGGCAATGAGGAAAAGTTGAGAGAGGAAAAGAAAAAGAAGGGAAGGTTGTAGGGGTATGCAAACAAACATAAAATGCAGTCAAAGACAGAGATGGATGTTCTGATGACATGGGCTAGTTCCAGCATAGCCAGCCGAAGTTCTGTAAATATATAAAACTGATCTATACAAGGTGCTTGTGTTACAAATGTATTAGAACTGTATGGCATTTGAATATGAAATTGATTTGCACAAATGCTTCTGTTACAAATCTATTAGACCTGTATGGCATTTGAAGATCAGAATGCATTTGTAAAGTTACTAGTGCTGAAAGATGTGTCAACAGTGGATCTTGCTGGACAAAAAGGAAATATACATGCAGGTAGTAACTGATTAAATGTATATACTGTAGCCAAGGATGCTGGAAGAGCAGAGGTTAACCAGCTAGCTTACTTTCAGAAAAATAAGGGAAATGTAAATGAGCTGTTAAACCATTAAAATGGCATCCCACAATGATGAATAGGATTGAAGGCAGCAGGTCTGGAAGAAGCCATTGTTTAATAGTCTCTGTAAAGAAGAGGGGAAGTACTATAATTTTTTCATGGCTTGAGGGCACTGACATAAACATTTAGATGTGTATTGTAGCAAGTCTCTGCTAAATTCCTGTCTCAGCTTCAATGGGGGAAGTTTGGGAACTAGAGACAAATGACCAGATGTGATGTCATCTGGTAATCAGCCTAGAGATGATATTTTATATGAGAGATTGATCAGTGCTCAGTATTCTGTAATCTGCCTTGGGCCTGACAGCAAGAACATTCACCACATCATCTGTCTTGCTCTATTAAGTAAGTCGGGAATAGTAATGCTACTAGATTAAATCAGGAAAATATAGTGAAACTTAGGTTATATATTGTTTTTCTTTATTTGCCTCAGTCTGTCCATTAATGTTATTTTCAATATTTCCTGTGATTTGAATTCTGGTTTATTGTAAATATATATTCCATAGCTTCATGCTGTTTTATTATTTATTATTAAATATATTTAAATCTTTTATTGTGGCTGGTCCTTTTAGAAAGTATTTAACCTTTGAGAGTGCTTATATTTATTTGGAGACACTGTGTGGGCCACTCCTGAAGGCCTAGCTGTCTTGGTCAATTACTGACATTCATATTAGTATTAATATTACACAGTATAATTGGACAATATTTGTTAAGACCCTTAGAGTAGCTAATTGTGGAGTGTCTGGTGACAGTGATAACTACCTTATACTTTTGGCAGAAGGGGACACAGCATGTAACTCTGTGCCAGCCTTTCCCAGGTGTGTGTGTGTGTGTGTGTGTGTGTGTGTGTGTGAGTGTGTGTGTGTGTGTATGTGAAAAATCAAATCTCACAGTGTATGTGTGTCAGCTTGGAGCGGGGACACCAAACACTGGTTTCACAAAGGGGGTGCTGGAGGACTTGGTTTGGACACTCGGCTGAGGACCTAACCCTGCAGCTTTACCAATGGGAAGCCTTACTAGGGACCTGAGGAGAGACAGATATAGAGAACTCTATATGCAGGGCTGAATGTGTTGCCTGTGTGCTCTTAAGGGAAATTGTGCTTGATGCAGAAAGGTCTGCATCTGAAAATACTGAGTGTATCCATTTGTATTTCAAGTGAATGTCCCTCTCCAGTGTCAGTGGTGAGGACTCAGGCTCCTTGCTTACTGGCCCAGAGAGGGGTTGTCACAGATGATATTGGCACAAAAAGTGAGAGCAACAGTGGATGGACACATACTGACAGTGGGTGGACACTTGGTTGTCGGAGTATTGAATAACAAATAAGGTATTTATGAGAGAAAAATACAGGGATGAGGATCAGTGCAAGCTGCATGACAGGTGTCTTAACAGCCTAGAAGCCCAACCACACAGATGTCAGTCACCTTATTTCCTGACTTCATGTGCAGGCCTTGCCTCTGGTGAATATATAATGAATGATCATAACAAAAATTATAGGCCAAAACACAGTGACCATTCGCCATAGCAACAGCACACCAGAGCAACACACAGTACATTGAAACAGAAAAGAAATGTCCTTTTTCAGTGTATAACCCTAATACATAATCAGCTCAAATGTGTGTGAATACTGATAGTGTTCTAGAAAGTGCATATTGTAAGGTAAGTTGCACATTAGGGTAAGGGACAGATACAGGGTAAGGATTAGCACACATTGTAAGCAATGTGTGCTAATCCTAACACTAACTCTGTCCCTGCCAGTAACCCTAAAATGCAACTTACCTTAAAAAAGCCATTTCTGTAACACTGTCACTATAAAAGAGAGCGTGGCCACTAACCATGCAAATCCACACAGACACACGACATATAACCCCTGACACTCATACTCCCTCACACATTGAGTCCATCACCTTAACTAACTCTTACCGTAATCTAAAAACAGCCATTCTCATGCACACCGTAAATCTATGTCCTTACCTAACCCTTGCCCTAACCATAAAACATAAACACCTGCACTCATACTCCCTGCCCCACCACTTATCCTTCTCGACCAATAGGAACTTGCCCAAGTACACAATGTCTTTCATTTACTTCTTAAAGCTGCTTATTTGCTTTACACAAATGAATGAACCAAATATATATATATATATATATATATATATATATATATATATATATATATATATATATATATATATATATATATATATATATATATGTGTGTATATATATATAAAACTTATGAGTGGTAATATTCCTTGCTTTATTCTGAATTGTGAAATGTTGAAACTTTACCATGTTGAACTCAAAATACATACAAATAGCATATCTGTACTACATATATATACTTTGCCAGTACATAGCCAGTCAGCAAACAATATCACTTCACTGTTAGTGAAACTAGGAAATTAATGCTAATATGGATCCTGCAGTCTGGGGGGGGGGGTGTTACTGTGGCATCTCCAGTTCTCTACACATGTATAAGAGTAGGCAATTTGATTTAAAAAAAAATTACCAGTACAGCATTTTGTCATTTCAAGCAGACAGATACAGTTATAACTGAAGATATACATATAGATATATACAGATATGTATAAATATCCAGAGCTGGTTATAAGTAATAATATACCTTTCTTTGAGTTCTGAACTAGCTAAATCATTCACAA
Organism: Protopterus annectens; assembly: GCF_019279795.1. Classification (NCBI taxonomy): domain Eukaryota; kingdom Metazoa; phylum Chordata; order Ceratodontiformes; family Protopteridae; genus Protopterus; species Protopterus annectens. The sequence goes on along the minus strand of NC_056734.1, from coordinate 748,068,010 downwards.
CTATATCCCACTGATCTGGTAGAATGACAAATGTTCAGGAGCATGTCTCCTTAAATTGAACTCAAAGTCAAATAATATGAGTAGCAAAGAGGATAGATTTGAGTAATAAGACTAAAATCTCCATTTAACAGTCATGTGTTCTAGATCCCACAATATAAGAAAATGACCAGGCTATAAACTCCTTGGAGAATTACAGCATAAAAGAAAGCAGCATATAGGAAAACATGGATAAGAATATATATGCATATAAATTGTATAATAGTAGCAGTAAAATTACATTTCAGACCTACGTTCTACTAACCTGCTGAATAACACTGAATACTCTGAGAATAGTACAGAAAAAGACTGTGTAGATGTCTGCCATTATACATTAATGTGTTATCATAACAGATATGTGTAAATGGGGTGGGCTATACTTGGTCTTCCAGTTAAACCATTTCCAGGATCTCACCCTGTACTACAGTGTAGAATCACTGACTCAGTTAGTAGACATGCATGGTGAATAGCCCCAAAAGGCAGTTGTTTTGCTCTGTATTTATTTCATTTTAATTTGTTTACTGGAGTAGAACAGTGATCACAGTGGACTGATTTCCTATTCAACCTTTCACACATTTAGAAATGATTCCTTTATTTTCATTTATATCACCACTTTAAACAATTGAAACAATACTACTGCCATTACGTGGATTGCCAAGTATTTGGAAACATTTGCAGTGTTTCCAATTGACACAAACGTTCAGGTAAAGATGCAAAGTTATGGCAAGTGAATTGCAATGTGTTTTACAAATTCAGTAAGTGTTGCTTGTAGCAATGGCCAGCAGATGGTGAAAAAGACCACATAATGCATTCTTTGTTTAGTTAAGTCATACAGGTATTTTTGCAAACAGCATGTTGAAAAGCACCAACTGATTTTATGTGCTTAGATTGTTAGAGATTAGTTTGAGAACAGCACAGGCTAAACATTTAAATTCAACAGCTAGAGCATGCAATATATAGATCCCTATGGCACATAAGAATATGTAGAACATCAGGAATTAATACTCAAACAGCAGGAATTAAACAGCAGTTTATGTTGGAATTATTGTAGCTAAAGACAAAATAATCAGGGTAGAGGGTAGAATATTTAACTAAAGAAAGTTTGCTTTATGTACCTTGATATTACAGAAGCACTAATCTGCTTGCATACACCTTGGGTGATGTGGAAATAACTTTCCTTTTGACCCTTTGTTATTTTATCTTCTGCTTGAGTGGCTGAGATGGAAGGGATATTATCAATATTCATTTAAGGATGAGGGCTGACACTCAAGACAATTACTGCTTTGGAAATTAAACCTGGCTAGCCTGAAGACAGTGGGTGCCTACACTATGGCAGTCTTTTAAATGTTACAAACAAATGCCTGTAGCTAAACCTAAACCAGGACTCAGGCATTCATTGCTTTATTTATAAGTTTCTAAAGCAAGTGACAAATAAAGATAATACTGGAAGCATTTAACATCAGAGGTTAGAAAAGCAACATAACAAATGTCGTAACTTTCATACTTACTGATTAAGGGAATGAAGGTCACTTTAAATAACAAAGAAATCTCATTATTTCATCAAGGAAGACATTAGGCGAGCAAGGGAAAGCTCCAGAACAAGGAGAAGGAATTAAGATTGAGGCAATCTTTTCTTCACAGAAACCCCAGGGCAGTGAGAAGTAATGAACTAGCATTATCTCCCATTATCGAGCGTAGCTGAATCATTTCATAAAGCTGGTGATACGATGTACCATACCAGTAACTGGACATAATAAGCAACACTTTAGAGACATGTGCCCCAGGCAATGTCCTATGTAGATACAGTGCCAGCAAACATTGTAAGTACCAAGCTGGAGTAGTTTGTCCAGGCCATTTTTTTATTGGTTTTGTTTAGATAACTAGGTTTTCCTATGCAGTTTTAGGCTATGGCAAGTTTTGTGTGGAATTTGTATGTTCTTACTATGTCTCTGTGAGTTTCCTGTGGAGTTTCTGGTTTCATGGCTCATCGCAAAGACATGCAGATTGATGAATTGGTGAGGGTCTTAAATACGTAGAGATGTGTGTGTGTGTGTGTGCGTGTGCGTGTGTGCGTGTGTGCGTGTGTGCGTGTGTGTGTGTGTGTGTGTGTGTGTGTGTGTCTGTGTGTGTCTGTGTGTGTGTGTGTGTGTGTGTGTGTGTGTGTGTGTGTGTGTGTGTGTGCATTCTCATGCGTGTGCATCCTGTGAACGACTGGCATCCCATGAAGAACTGCTTTGACTGACACCAGGTGAGTGCTGGGATAGACTTCAGGTCCTCTCTGCAGTACTCCTAAACAGGATAAAATGGACATTAAAAATGTATGAATGAATGTGCCATATAAATAAATAAATACATAAAAGTGGATACATCAGAAGTGTTTGGGAAAAATTTGGCAGACTTGGTCAATACATTTTCACTTGCTTTCCATTTGTGTATCTTTATGTTTTTCTGCTACTAGGTCTGTGCATTGATGAGTGTTTTTGCAAGCTCATTCCAGACACTACGAAACTGCAACTGGTGTGGTGTTGTTTGTAAAAGAAGCTATCAAATCTTAACTATCACTGCGATCTATTGAGCCTCATCCTTTTCTATGCTGCTTTCTGAGCAGCAGGAGACACTTGTTTTCTTTTTCTTTCTTTCTTTCTTTCTTTCTTTCTTAGCTGTATGATTTGTGCATATAAAGCAGCCAGTATCAGATGCCAAGACTATAAATCAAGCTTACAGGACTACAGCTTCATCTCATAAATGCAGTACTAAATTCTAAAATTTGGCTGCTGTTTCCCACAATGAAACAGATGAAATTCTCTCTCTCATAAAATGAAAAACCAGACCCCTCACCAAACACATATTTTATATCTAAAAGTGCTTTATGGTGAAGTTTGTTTTCTTGGATACACACGCCCACACACACACACACACACACACACACACACACACACACACACACACACACACACACACACACACATGTACATATCTATATCTTATAAATCTATATCTACATCTACATCTAAATCTTCATCTAT